>NC_091753.1:65740124-65742624 GCF_043380555.1 Nothobranchius furzeri | reverse complement strand
ACCGGACGCTCTGACTGGGGTAAAGGCTATTTATGTGTCACGAGTTTAACTTAACCTTACTTAGTTCTTGTGTGAGTGCAAATGGCGAAGACCTCGTCACGTAAACACGCTGAAACATATTTCAATCACTGTAATCATGACATAACATTCATTTCAAACTTCAATCATTGAGCACAGATTAATGAAACATTTCATTATATTATAGTTATTATAAGTGGCCATAAACAAACATTTATTTAATGATTATCTAGCTTATAAGTTGTAGAAGTTCATATCTGATTTAGGAAGTCATTCTTTGATTTAGCAACTGATCCGAGCTGCGAGTGTTCCTTACATGGAGGCATGAAGAATCCTGAAAGATTGGACCTTGAGGAGAGAATGTTATTGTTGACATGTCGTTATCTGTGTTCAGCTGCAGGCTCTGAGCTCCAGCTGGTGGGATGAAGGCAGGCAGATTTAAAGGGGACACATGCAGTCTCGTGTCTCCTTTTTGACCAGATGTTGAATGGTTTAACTGCACCTAAAAACTGACCATTGCTGGACGTTGCAAATAATACTACCACCACTACTACTACTACTACCACTACTACTAATAATAGTAATAATAATAGCCAAGCCAACTTTATTTATAAAGCACTTTAAAAACAGCCCTCACTGACCAAAGTGCAGAACATGAAAACATAAAAGCATAAAACAGAATAAAATAGGATACAGTATAAAAGTTAAAAGCACACGAAAATAAAACAGTAAACTCTTATAGAAATCCAAAACTTCATATGGTGTCGAAAGCCAAGCTAAAAAGGTGGGTCTTTAAAGATGATTTAAAAGTTGCCCGTGAGGAGGCCTTTCTAACATGTGCCAGGAAAGAGTTCCATAGTCTGGGAGCAGCAGCAGCGAAGGTCCTATCCCCTCTGAGCTTACACTGTGTCCTTGGAACGACCAGGAGCAGCTGGTCAGATGACCTGAGCGGCCGAGAGGAGGAGTGAACGTGCAATAGCTCAGAGAGGTAGGGTGGGGCAAGACCGTTTAAAATACTTAAAAACAAATAACAGAAGTTTAAAATGAACCCTAAAATGGACAGGAAGCCAGTGCAGTGATGATAAAACAGGAGTGATGTGTTCACTCCTCCCTGTACCAGTTAAAAGTCAAGACAGTGAGGACTGGCTCATACCAAAACACAGAGTTACAGTAATCCAGACGAGTTATAATAAAAGCTTGGAATACAGTTTTAAAATCCTCTCTAGTCAAAATACACCTTACCTTTGCCAACTGTCTCAAATGGAAGAAGCAGGATTTGACAACTGCACTGATCTGACTGTCCAACCTAAATTCACTGACCATTTTAAAACCCAAGTTGGTCACTGTTGGCTTCCTGTGCAGTGCCAGGGGGGCCTAAGTCCGTAGGAGTGGGCTTGCTGGAGGTACCAGTACCAAACTCTGTCTTTTTCTCATTAAAATTTAAAAGTTAAAAGCCACCCAAGATTTTACCTCATCCAAACAAACCACTAGAGATTTTATACTGCAGCCTTTTGTTTTAGCGGGAGATACATCTGTGTATCGTCTGCATGGCAATGGAAGGCAATTTTGTGTTTCCTAAAAATGGATCCTAGAGGCAGCAGATACAAACTAAAAGGTAGAGGACCAAGTATTGAGCCCTGAGGAAGCCCACATGACAATGGAGCAGAGGAAGAGTGGAAACTGTTGAAGTTCACACAGAAACTTCTCTGTGCCAGATATGATCTGTACCACTCCAGGGCAGTGCCATGAACCCCGACACATTGCTCCAAGCGTGACATGAAAACATTATAGTTCACTGTGTCGAAGCAGCAGTCAAGTCTAAGAGAACTAAAATCACAGGATCTCCCGAGTCTGTGGCAAGGAGGACGTCGTTAAAAACTCTCAACAGAACAGATTCCGTGCTGTGAAGAGATAGTGATACTAATAATAGTAGTAGTAAGTAGTAGTAGTAGTACTAGTAATAATAATAATAATAATAATAATGATTGGTATGTTCACTCCTTCAAGGCTTTTATATTTGTCCATGAACTACACAGGAGCAGACACACACACACACACACACACACACACACACACGCACGCACGCACGCAGGCACACACACACACACACACACACACACTAATAATGACCAATGGAGGAACATAAATCTTAGAAACTCTGCAGTAATCCAACGACTCTGCAGTAGAAGCATTATTAACCAGATAAGCCTGTTGCTCGTATATAAAGACTTCCTGCTTTTCTGTTGTTGTTTGGGACTCTCAGGAGATTGAGGAACGTGTTACCAGCTGGTTGAGGACAGCAGCTCTGAAGACGATGGAGACAGTGTCCATCTGACTGACCAGATCACATGATCAGGTCTCATCTTTACATCATTTTGGATTTTCTACTTTGTCTTTTCTTCCTCTTAAATCCCAGCTATGAACCCTCACTGCAGATAAGCGCTCCTTTTGGTTTTAGCTTTATCTAAAATGTTTATCAAGA
>NC_091753.1:65690124-65735124 GCF_043380555.1 Nothobranchius furzeri | reverse complement strand
AACCTTACTGCAGTAGCTAGGAAACCAAACAAACACGGAAAAACAGACACTGCTGCATAGCAATAATCTACATGTAGACGCTCCCGTCTGTCTGGCCACATATTTTTATCAACATCACAGGGAATGTCAGCTCTGTCGATGCATCGGGGAAAGTATCTTCTGGAGTGTCGAATCCACCCTCTGCAGGACTCTGCTGTGATGTCATCACAAGCTGCATCCATAGCTGCTAGCAGGGTCATGTGGGTATGTGGATGCCTGTCATATACCTTCCACCTCCAGGAAGAGAAACACTCAATTGGATTTAGGAATGGAGTGTACGAAACTCCATGAGCATCCTGTCGTGTGCTGCATACCGCTGCCTGACTACAGCAGAGTGATGGAAGCTGACATTATCCCAAACCACGTCATGCATTGTCCGATTGTCATCAGGCTCATCCCTTTCATTTTCTGGGATTAGGTCCCTATAAAGAGTGTCCAGAAAAGCCACCAGGTGTTGTGTATTGTATGGACCAATATGAGCCCTGTCTCCTCACTCTGTTCTGTGTTGTGTCTCCTGATTGCTCCCACCTGCCTCTCGTTTTCCAATCACCCAAGCTCCCAGCCCTCATGTATTTAAACCCTCTCAGTTCTGTGTGTCTTGTCGATTCATTGTTTCCATGTCCAGCGTGCTCCTTATTAAAACCTGTAAAACGTTCCTGTCTACCTGCCTGCCTTCTTACACCCAAATTCCACTACCTCCGCTCCGCTGCGCTCCGCTCCGACACGAACGCCGGAGCAAAATCGGTCCCGTTCTAGTCAATCAGAGCAATTCCACTACTGCGGCCGTGCTCCGGCAGTGCGGCGCCGTGCGGCGCCCTCTGTTCTGGCGTCCGGCAAAAATAGAATCGATCCTATTTTTGCCGGACGCCGGAGCACCTCCGCAGTAAATGGACAGAAATCACAACGGCCCAACAGGAAAAGGAGCAAGCACATCTTCCGTTTTTCACAATAAATCGCTAAACAAAAGGCGTTTTTTGTTTCATATGCACAGGTTTAACAACTTTTAACAACTATCAATGGCGGCTGAAGTTTAAATGCACAAAAGTAAGCCATAAATACAGTTTCCACTATCAAAGTAGTCACACTTTGTTGATCCAAACACTGCTGATCTCTACACACAATGATGGGCAGATTAAACAGCTCATTTCGATGCTTCTCCCGCACAACGGGTGTTTGGATCTAACTTCCGCGTTTATTGCTCGGACTGTATCGCAAGATCTCGAAAATCCCGCGCATGCTTGTTTGCCCCCCTCAGGTCTCCGCACCGGAGCGGAGCCGTTGTAGAGCGCATACCAGTAAAAATTGAGTTCGGAAGCGAGCGGCTGCGGAAGGCGGGGGTGGACCGGAGCGGAGCGGAGCGGAGGTAGTGGAATTTGGGGGTAACCCTGCGCTCGGATCCTCACCTCGGCTTCACTCACCCGCATCCTGTGACGCAATATAGGTGTGGATGCCGTTTTCTGAGATTGCTGCACACATTGTAAAATTAGCTCCTCGTTGGCCTAGGACATCAAAGATGGCTCTTTCTTCAATGCGATTTCGTCCACGCCGTCTGCCTTTTGCCAGATTGAATCCCGCTTCGTCAAGATATACGAATGTGTGCAGGGGTTCCCTGGCCTCCAGATCCAGGAGAAGGTCAGAGGGGAAAAGTCTGTAATGGTGCATGTTGCACGACAGATTGTACAGTCTCAGTTGTAAATAAGGTTGCAGTACATGGTTCATCACATGATCCACAAGTGTTGCCCTGATTTCATCAGGAATCTGTCTATGTGATTGGCCTCTTCTTCCCCGGTTTTGTCCCCTTCCTGCACTCGTCCTCACCCCTCTTCCACAAGGCTGACCTTCCATGTTCTGCAGTTTTGTAGATACAGTATGCACCTCATGCAAATCCTGTGTACTGGTTTACAGTATTTATACATACTTGTAAGGTAGGGGTTAACGTGAGTCACCTGTTAGGGACTGTGTAGAAGAGGCTTTTCATTGGTTGCAAGTAATAGTTCACACACCTCTTTTCATTCGTGAAAGATAAGGTTCACCAGAGAAAAGTCATTTATAGAGATTTTCATGGAAACTCATTCAAATAGGGTTATCAAAATGGGTGCACAAGATGTCTGACAAGATGTAAACAATTCCGAGTGCAATGACATGAAGATTATTAGTTGTATGAACAATGACTGTCCAGCCTGTGCAAGTACAGTTAATTATGACATACATGATCAAAGCAAGGTGATAGTGATGAATAGCAAGTCAAAAGTGACCTTACTCAGCTGCTTCATGTCCAAAGGCAAGCCTGCAAGATGAAACCGCCACTAGGTTGTGCCACAACGACTACATGTTGTGGAGGTTGAACTAACTGTTGTGCAAAGTTTAATTCTGTTGTGAGAAATGCACCAAAGCGACTGAGAAAAACTGTATTCCTCCATGTCCACCAACACAACCAGACCACAGCCACACAGCAACAATCTGGCTGTATGCCAGCTTTCAGTGTGATCGGTGCTAAAACGCTGGAGAGCATAGTTAAGGCCTTAAACCCGTCTACCTGCTGCCTGGACACCGTGCTAACTAACTTCTTCAAAAGCTGTTTAAAAGCTGATGTACTGAAAATGATTAACTGTTCCCTAATGTCAGGTATTTCCCCTAAATTACTGAAAACCGCAGCTGTTAAGCCTCTTAAAATGAAAAAGGAAATAAGATCCCTTAGGTATGAATAACTACAGACCAATTTCTAATCTGCACTTGACTGGGAAAATTATTGATAAAGCAGTTATAATCCAGATGAACAACATCTTGGAGACAAAGAACCTTCCAGATGGTTTTCAGTGAGGCTTTAGGCAACACCACAGCACTGAGACAAAATACAGATTCAGGCAAAACATCTGGGCTGATGATGCTCGATCTCAGTGCAGCTTTTGATACTGAGGTCCACAGCATCCTTCTACAACATTACCAATCATAGTTATGCAGATGACACCCAGATCTACCTAGCTCTGTCACCTAGTGACTGTGGTCCCCTAGAATCACTCTATCAGTGTTTGGAGCAAGTTAAGGACTGGGTGCAGTCAAACGTCCTCCTGTTAAACGAAGACAAGACTGAAGTTATTGTCACTGGAAATCAGAAGCATAGGATGGAGGTTATTGCTCAGCTTGGCTCCAGAGGAATAAAGACAAAGACCCAGGTTAGAAGTCTTGGTGTCATAATTGATTCAGACCTGAGCTTCACTGGTCACATTAAGGCTATAGCTAGATCAGCGTTTTATCAACTGCATTAAACAGCACGACTCTGAGCTCTCATGTCAAAACAAGACCTACAGAAACTCATCCATACGTTCATCTACAGCAGGCTGGACTATTGCAATGGTCTTCTAACTGGTCTTCCCAAAAAGCTGTGAAGCAACTGCAGCTTAGGGTCAGGGTCTAGAGTCTTAACAAGAACCAAGAGAACCGAACCCATCACTCCTGCTCTTAGATCTCTACCCTGGTTACCAGTAAACTACACAATCCATTCCAAAGTGCTTCTACTAGTTTATGAATCTCTCAGTGGCACGGGGCCAGAATACATGTTAGATCTCCTTCAGGTATATGCGCCCCGCAGGGCTCTGAGATCCATGGGAAGCAGCCAGCTGGTAGAACCTCGGGTCAGAACCAAACAGCTGCTGTGCTGCACACAGATGGGATCAGATTCCCCGTGGCCTCAAATGCGCCCCAACTCTAGAAAGTTTTAAATCAAAATGAAAGACCTTCATGTGTTCATCAGCCTTTGCATGAATATTCTTATGCTGCACCTTCTTCGCTGTAACTGCTCACCCTTTACCTTTGTTTCTTTTTCAATTTTAAATAGCATTTTCTGTCACGTTGATTTTAATGTTCCTGCTATTCTTACTAATGGAAAGCACGTTGAGTTGCCTCTGTGTGTGAAATGTGCTTCATAAATAAAGCTGCCTTGCCTTTCTGTGTTTTGTTTCTAACGACAACAGATGTGACACCTCCAAAGCTCTGACAAAGGCGGCCAAAAGTAGCCAAAAGCAAACTAAGGTAAACACTTTGCTACTCTGTGTGTTAGACAAGAACAGGAAAAAATGGGAATTTAAATTCCATCTAGGGGTGGGCAACAGCATTTTATTCATGAAATAATGGTAATTATTTTTTGCCAAGGAGAAAAATCTATCATGCTAAGCTAATTAGGCCCGAGCAGCGAAAGCGCTGCCAAGACCTCTTGTTTTTCCTCTGTTTATTATTTATTATTCCGGTGATCATTAAAATGGCTTTTTGGGGACCTTATCATACTCCAAAACTCAATATAATTTGCAAACTTGTCAGGCCTGGTGAAAAATTTGATATTTTAAAGGTCACAAAAAAATCGCAATGAAAATAGCTCTACAGCGCCCCCTACAAAATGAAAAAGACCCCCCTCCTTAAACCTTAGTTTATCGTACAGTTATGAAATTTTGTACACTTGTACTCAACAGTCCGCACAGAAAAGCCTCTTGAAACCATGGTCAACATCTAACAGGAAGTGTTTCAAGAGGTGATTTTGACCCTGTTTTGGCCTCTTCTAGGGTCCACTTCTGATTGATTTACTCGATCATTTTTTGCACGATCGCATCGAAATTTGTGGGAAATTGCTCAGAAGGGATGGGCAATCAAATAGAAAAAGTAAAACTGACTTTTCATATATGCTGAAGGAGTGGGGCCAGGCTTCAAAGTTCAACTATAACTTCTTAACCGAAAGGAATAGAATTACATTTTCAGTAGTCATTCGGCATTCGCCCCCGAACAAAAATGAGTGGTCGGATGATGACATCACAAAATCCCCGCTTCCTCATGATCAAAAAGGTCAAGTTTTACTGTGATAGGTCCCAAATCGCCCCATTTCACTTAACTCATTCACTGCCAATGACGACTAAAGTTGTCATTTGAAATTTTTTTTTACTGTGTGGGCATCGGACGAGCCCCCGCACCGTGAGAACAAACATCTCAGCTCTAAAGCCGATGTTTATCGCGTACGTCACATGTCACGTGATCAGGAAGCAGAAAATCCATGTGTTAGGAGATCGTTTTGGGCCGCTGCTGTAAAAAAAGTGAGGCGTGAACCAGAAAAGCTTCTGCCGATCACAATTCAACAGCGGATTATGAAAGAATGGATAACGCTCGAAAGGCGTGGATTCTTCCTGATGTAAGAGGTGAGTCCCCTCTTTGTTTTGGCGTCAACATCATCCTAGCGCGCTACATTCTGACTCTTAAAAAAAACAGTAAAAATGGTTAGAAGCGAAGAAAGGAGCGAAGGGCTTTACAGATCAGGAAACGGCTGGCAGCGAATGAGTTAATAACCACAAACTGGTAGCTGGTAACTGAAGACTAGTGGAGGTTGCTTGGCGTCACTTTATGGGAGTTTTTGAAAGAGGGAGGGGCTGTGGTGGTGCGGCGAAATCAGGCGTTCCGCCGTAGCCATACATTTGCCTCCAATTTCGTTATTTCTAAAGATATCACCACGAAACTTCTGGTGGGCAATCCTAGTGAGACTCCCCACAAAATCTGATGTGAAAATTCAGTGGGTGTGGCCTATTTTCTGAAATAGCGCCCCCTAGGTCCATTAAAGCTGTCAGCCCCAAGCCATGCTTTGACTGAGGATTACAGGATTACAGGAAATAGCAGTAGACAAGTTGGGGTCACTTGGTGTCCAATGCTGGCAGGTTTCGAAAAAAGGCTGGGCTTTGGGAACATGGCGAAATTCGCCATAACGCCATGAAAACACGTTTGCCTCTCATTTCCTCAAATATCATGATATCATCACAAGATTCCTGATGATTGATCCTAGTCTGACCCCCAATAGAAATGTATGTCATAGGTTGGTGGGCGTGGCCTATTTTCTAAAATAGCGCCCCCTGGGACCATTAAATTATAGACCAATATCTAACCTTCCATTTTTATCCAAAGTCCTGGAGAAAATAGTGGCCATCCAAGTATGTGAGCATTTAAACACTAATGCTCTGTTTGAGGAATTTCAGTCCGGTTTTAGAGCGTATCACAGCACTGAAACTGCATTAGTGAGAGTCACAAATGATATTCTTATGGCCTCAGATAAGAATCTTGTGTCTGTTCTAGTCTTGTTAGATCTCAGTGCTGCCTTTGACACAGTTGATCACAATGTTCTTTTAGAAAGACTTGAACATGTTGTAGGGATCAAAGGAACAGCGTTAGGCTGGTTTAAATCCTACCTGTCTGATAGATTTCATTTTGTTAATGTACATGACAAATCTTCTTCATACTCCAGGGTTACTTGTGGAGTACCACTGGGTTCAGTGCTTGGACCAGTTATTTTTACTATATATATATGCTCCCAATTGGTAAAATCATTAGACAGCATGGGATAAACTTCCACTGTTATGCTGACGATACTCAGTTATATTTATCCATTAAACCTGATGAACATGATCGGTTAGGTAGATTACAGGCTTGTCTTGAAGACATTAAAAACTGGATGGCTCCAAACATTTTGCTTTTAAATCAAGACAAGACTGAAGTTCTCATCTTTGGACCAGAAATTCAGAAAGGGAAATATCTTAGTCAATCACCTGACCTGAATGGCATTACAGGTTTTCTCAGTCGCTAAAACACTAAAATCCGTTGACTGAAGAAAGTTCTCAGTTGCTTGAACTCATTAAGCTAACTGTTGAGCCTGTTGTCAAAACCTTAAACCATTTCACACGGTTTAGCAGAACTCTGAACACATTCTCATTCTTAAAACACATTCTGCACTCTAATGTACATGTCGTCCATAACGGTAAACACAAGTGGCACATTTACCCGTAACAAGAGCACAAATGTCATTGATTGAACACAATCAGTCAAAATAGATTTCACTTGTTTCAAATGATGTGAAAACCAATAAAAGCAAGTTCAGAGAGCAAACAGGTTGTTGAAGGTGGGAATGAGAAAGTGTGACAATGGATAGAAGAATTAATGTGAGAGGACGAGGACGGGGGCGTGTGCGAGGTGGGGGACGAGGAGGAGGGCAAGAAAGACAAAGAGGAGGATGAAGAGGAAGAGCAAGACAAAGAGTGGAAATATCCAATGAAATCTGAGCAACAATCATAGACCATGTTGTTGTCCGTGGGCCGACAACGAGGGAAGCAGGACGCAGAGAGCAACCCAATTTGAGCCTCAGGAGGGAAAATATTGCAAGTGATGTTGATGAAGAGCTGTGGCCTGACCCAGCCCACAGACAAGACGAGGCCCATTAATAACATGTTTAGTCCTTTGATGTTTTTCATCGTATGTTTTTATTTCATGGTCATTGTACACTGTAGCACACGGACTGCAGGCTGCATATGGTGCAATAAACAAATTGTATGGCCCTGAACTTTGTGCTTTCTATTTATTTGTGTATTGTTTACTGACTGCTTGATGGTGTATGTAATTGTGAGTAATCTGTTTATGATTTGAGAGAAGTGTTTGATTTTGAGCACAGCTAAAACTGTTTTGAGGGGAAAGTTTGATTTTGCAAGAGGAATGAGAGGTTGTGTATATCGTGCTTGGAGCTGAGGTTTTGTGTTTAATGTTTTGAGAAAAGGGAGCGAGGTTTCAGGAATTGTGCTTTAGCAACTGAGAAAAACTATAAATTAATCTCCGAGAACAAAGTAAGGAACCTTGGTGTTATCTTTGACCAGGACAGGTTTGTAGGATTTCCGTTTTCCACCTTCGGAATATTGCTAAGATTAGAAGCATCCGTTCCAGGAGTGATGCTGAAAAACTAGTTCATGCATTTATTACATCAAGACTGGATTACTGTAATCCATTACTCTCAGGAAGTCCACAGAATGTAGTTAAAAGTCTTCAGCTTGTCCAAAATGCTGCAGCTAGAGTTCTGATGAGAATTAAAAAGAGAGATCATATCTCTCCTGTCTTAGCTTCCCTACATTAGCTACCTGTTAAATTCAGAATAGATTTTAAGATCCTTCTTCTCACATATAAAGCTCTTCATAATCAAGCTCCATCATACATCAGTGATCTGATTGTTCCATACGTTCCTAACCGAGCACTTCGCTCTCAGACTGCAGGTTTACTGGTGGTTCCCAGAATATCTAAAATTAGGATGGGAGGCAGATCTTTTAAGTCGGGCGTACACTGTGCGACTTTTTCACTCGTAGCACTCAGCTTCAGCTCAAACTGTACGACTTCCTCGCAGGGCAGATCTCATGAGTCATGTGCTCACACTGTACGTCTGGTAGCAACACATCGGCCCTAAAAATATACTAAAAATAGCAGTTTTTACTCAACATCAGACTTTTTTGTCTTGCCTGTTGTCCTTCGGGAGTGCTGCAGGAGGACACACAGGGATTTATGGGGGTTGGATGAGGAAAACGAAATAAAGAAAGTAAATCTGTGTTTTGTGATCAGTTTAATTTGACATGAACACGACAAACACGCTTTCTTGACTATCTTTGTGAGTAAAAAAACGTGTAGAAATAAAAACGAACAACGTGTGTTATTAGGGAAATAGCGGGCGAGCGGTGTTGATGCAGGATTGCGCATGCGCCGTGAGCGGTTCTGATACTTTTTGGGTCGCAGCTGCTCGCAGCGCCGCTTCAACAGTGCGATACCCTCACGAGGGACGAGCGAAATATTAAACACGCCAGAAGTCCGTGCGAGCTCACGATTGCTGATCGGTAGCTGGTCACGTGGTGTTAATCGCCTCTCGTAACCCGCTGTACACTACACGACGCTCAGCGCAAAACTTGCCCCGATCTCGTGGATTCTCGCACGAGTGGAAAATCGGCTCAAAAAAGTGAAAAAGTAGTGCAGTGTACGCCCGGCTTTAGTTATCAGGCTCCTCTCCTGTGGAACCAGCTCCCAGCCTTAGTCCGTGAGGCAGACACTTTGTCTACTTTTAAGACTAGGCTTAGAACATTTTTATTTGATAGGCCTGTGGTTAAAATCTGATGTTAGCCTAAATCTGGACAAGTGGGGGAGTAGAGGGAGGTGGAGTGTACAGTCGGTAAAGACGGCTCTCCCTTGCCCTGACTCCAACATGCCTCCATCTAAATAAGATAGATTATCCTGAGTTATCTCTGTAGTTATGCTGCTATAGGCTTAGACTGCTGGAGGATACACTGACCACTTTTCACACTCTACTGCTTTCTTCTACAATCTGCTCTTTAACTGTATTATTTTCTGCAATTTCAGCTGTTAACTTTATTTTCTCTCTAAGTGTTTTTCTCCCCAGAAGAAGCTACAACGATGTTCTGCTGAGCTGTGGTGGCCTCATGGAGGGGGCCATCGTCTAGCACACTGCTGCTAACCACTTAAACATTCTCCCTCTCCCGATAATAACTTTTTACTCTTTCTGTCATTGAATGTGCCACTACTAGTTTAACCGTTTAATTATAAATTCACTAGGATAAATACAATAAAGTTTATCTTTCACCAAATAGAATATTTACTAAGAAATCACAATGTAACCATAGAAACACTACCTGGTGTGTGTGTGTGTGTGTGTGTGTGTGTGTGTGTGTGTGTGTGTGTGTGTGTGTGTGTGTGTGTGTGTGTGTGTGTGTGTGTGTGTGTGTGTGTGTGTGTGTGTTCTGTCTTCTCCATCCCCAGTGAGTCATGGAGGATGACTGCTTAAGCCTGGTTTATGCTTCTCCGTCAGCTCCGCAAGGGACAGACACGCACAGATTGACGGAAGCGTTTTGCTCTCATACTTCTCCGTCTCCTGGAGAGAGTTGCAAAGCAATTGCCCGGCAGGACAACAGAGGGCGTAGCGCTGTTCTGTGGTACCCTGTCATGTATCGGTCCAAGGTAGTGTGTTTATATTGTGTTTTTTTTCTTGTATATAAGAGACTTTTAACACGGACATATTTGTCTCTCATTCTCCCACCTCTTCATGTGCTCCCCACCTCCAAACCCAAGTTTCCTGTCATGTCCGCCCACAAATAAAACTCTTGCTGCGCATCTTTTCACTCCTCCAGTCACGGGAGAATTAAACGTTCATATTTGTAGAGTTTTTTCGCGAGGTATTCTTCAAGCTTCTTTGTGTCTGCCGCTAGTTTTCCTCGGCTCTCTTTGCAATGGCAGCGCTGTAAACAACAGCGGCGTCCTGACCAATCACAAGCTTGCGTAATCCATCTCGTTCGACGGATGTTTAAAAAAGTGGGCTCGACTCCGTACGTAGTTGCGTGCCTGCCGGAGCCCTACGCAAGGACGTTGGCGTTGCGTGTCTCCGCACTGACGCTGTCAGGTTTTGTGGCTGAGCTGAAGCGTAGCGGAGATGGTCTGTGGCGTAACTGTGTGACCCAGACGCGGAGTGGCTAGCTTTGGGTTAAACAGAGCACGCAGCTTTACTCTGGGAGTGGCGAGACAGCGCTCGGAGAGAGCCGAGACTGAGTAGCAGTTCCGGTAGGATAAGTAAGCTGGCTTGCTGGTAGTAGACAGCGTGGATGGATTCTTGTGTTGGGTTTGAGGGCTGGTAAGCCTGAGAACTCAATTCAAAGTCTGGTAGGAATGATGACTGAGTAATCAATGAATGCCGGTGCTTCCGTATACAGTGTCGGCGGGATGACGTCGGCAAGCCACGTTGGTGGCGGGAATGTTGGGAAGTGGTGGTGAGAATGCTGGGAAATGTAGTTAGCTGGAGGAGTTCGTGACAGGACCCCCTCCCCCCTCGAGGGACAACCCCAGAAGTCCCAGGACGGCGGGCCCAGAAGTCAGACAGCAGGGTAGGGTCGACAAACGAGCTCGTGGGCTCCCAAGAGCGCTCCTCCGGGCCGTACCCCTCCCAGTCCACGAGGTCCTGCCAACCACGTCCCCGGCGGTAAGTGTCCAGAACCCTGCGGACTGTGTAGACACGATCCTCCCCCACACAGCGGGGCGGAGGCACCTGGGTCGGCGGAGGGTGGAGAGGAGAGGAGACCACCGGCTTCAGCTGGGAGACGTGAAAGACCGGGTGGATCCGGAGAGCAGCCGGAAGGCGCAGACGGTAAGTGACAGGATTGATGACCCTAAGGACAGGGAACGGACCCAGGAAGCAAGGAGTGAGCTTCCGGGAGCCAGCCGTCATCATCAGATTGGCGGCGGAGAGCCACACCTGATCGCCAGACCGGAAGACGGGGCCAGGCCGGTGGCGGCGACGATGTTGACGGGCGTACTCCATGTTGGTCTGGGCGATGGCCGCATGGGCCCAGATCCAGGCGAGCCGACAGCGGCGGACCAGCGTCTGGGCAGCAGGGACCTCCACCTCAGGCACCTGATGGTCGAACAGAGGGGGCTGGTATCCATAACAGGTCTCGAAGGGAGACAGACTCGTGGCAGAGGAGGTCTGGAGGTTGTGTGATAGCTCCGCCCATAGGAGGAAGCGGGGCCAGGTGGTCGGCTGGGGCGAAGCAAAGCAGCGCAAGTAGCGTCCAAGCTGCTGGTTAGTCCTCTCTGTCTGACCGTTCGTCTGTGGATGGTATCCAGAGGACAGGCTGGTGGAAGCGCCGACCAGGCGACAGAAAGCCTTCCAGAAGCGTGAAACGAACTGAGGGCCCCGGTCGGAAACCACGTCTTGGGGGAAACCATGGAGTCGCACCACCTGTTCGAGGAGCAGTTCGGCCATTCTTTTGGCAGTGTGGAGGCCGGCCAGGGCCACTAAGTGCACGGCCTTGGAGAAACGGTCCGTGATGGTGAGTATGGTATCCAGGTGGTCGACGGCCGGCAGACCCGTGACAAAATCCAGCCCGATGTGTGACCACGGCCGCTTGGGCACAGGGAGAGGCTGTAACTCTCCAGCGCCCAGTCGGTTGGAGGACTTGGATTGAGCACACACATCACATGCAGCAGTGAACTCGCGGACATCCTTCCTCATAGAGGGCCACCAGAGAGCCCGACGGAGGAACTGGAGGGTACGGGCTTGGCCTTGATGTTCCGCGAGCCGTGAACAATGACTCCACGTGAGCGCCTCTTGTCGGCAGGAGGTTGGAACATAGAGACGGTTTGGGGGAGTCTCTAGGGGCGCCGGATCGCCAGGGAGTATGGCCCTTATGGATTGTTCCAACGGCCACTGGAGAGAGGCTAGGAAGCATTGAGCCGGCAGAATGGTCAGAGGCTCCGGGGGGCTTGAATCGGGTGCAAAACGCCGAGAGAGGGCGTCAGCCTTGAGGTTCTTGGAGCCGGGCCGGTAGGCGATATGGAAATTGTACGGCTTGAAAAAGAGGGCCCATCGAGCCTGACGAGGATTGAGCTGACGGGCGGTCTGAAGGTGGATGAGATTCTGGTGGTTGGTCCAGATCAGAAAAGGGTCGGTGGTACCCAAGAGCCACTGCCGCCATTCCTCCAGGGCCCATTTAATCGCCAGCAGTTCTCTGTCGCCGACCCCATAGTTCTGCTGTGTGGGGGAGAACTTCCGGGAAAAGTAAGCGCATGGGTGGAGCTTAGAGTCCGGACCCTGTTGTGAGAGGATGGCCCCCGCTCCCACATAAGAGGCGTACACCTCCACGACGAATGGTCGGGTCAGGTCCGGGTGGAGGAGGATGGGTTCCTTAACAAAGCGCCAGATCATGGAAGGCACGGACAGCCTCTGGAGTAAGGCGGAAAGGGTGAGGCTGGTTGGTGGCTTTGGTGAGGGAGATCAGAGGCGCTGCGAGAGAACTGAAGTTGCGTATGAACCTCCGATAAAAGTTCGAGAAGCCCAGGAAGCTTTGCAACTGTTTCAGGGTCGTGGGTAGAGGCCACTGAGCTACTGCCTGGACCTTCTTAGTCTCCATCTTCAGGCCCTGGGAAGAGATGGTGAAACCCAGGAAGGAGGTGGACTCCTGGTGAAACGCACACTTCTCCAGTTTGCAGTACAGATTGTGGTTCAGGAGGCGGGGCAGAACGGCCCGAACATGCCGGATGTGTTTCTTGGCCATGCGGGAGTAGATGAGGATATCATCCAGATATACAAAGACCCAGCGGCCCAACATGTCTCTTAGTACATCCGTAATGAATCGCTGGAAGACGGCGGGGCTGTTGCAGAGGTCAAAAGGCATCACTAAGTACTCATAGTGGCCGGTGGGTGTGATAAAAGCGGTCTTCCACTCCTCACTCTCCTTGATACGGATCAGGTTGTAAGCACTGCGCAGGTCCAATTTGGTGAATACAGAGGCTTGTGTGATGGCGTCCAGGGTGGTGCCCATGAGAGGAAGAGGGTGACGGTCCCGGATCGTGATTTTGTTCAACCCTGGATAGTCAATACAGGGCCGGAGATCCCCCTCCTTCTTTTTCACAAAGAAAAACCCTGCGGCACCGGGGGATGTTGAGGGACGGATGAACCCCTTCTGGAGGGCATCGGTTATGTAATTGTCCATTGCCCTGGTCTTCGCCGGAGAGAGGGAGTACAGGCGACCCCGAGGGGGGGGGGGGGGGGGTGCCGGGCTGGAGCCTGATCTCCAGGTCATAGGGTCGGTGAGGAGGTAGCCTGGTAGTGGGTTCCTTAGCGAAGACCTGAGCGAGGTCGTGGTATTGAGGAATGAGCGTCAGGTCTACGTCCTTGGGAGGAGTTGATCCAGTCTGCGGTGTAGGGGAGACACGGTGGTTCTGGCAACCCGCGCCCCAGGCCAGGACCTTACTGGTGGACCAGGAGATGTGAGGCTCATGGCGGCAGAACCAGGAATGGCCCAGGATGAGTGGTGTAGCCGGAGCCTGGATGACCAGGAAGTGAAGGGTCTCCAGGTGTTGGTCAATAGTCATGTGGAGACCCTGGGTTCGGTGGGTGAGAGGGTACGGCATGATTGGCCAGCCGTCCACAGAGGTCACAGGAATGGGTCGGTCGAGAGCAGTAAGGGGTATCTTGAGCTGGGTGACCAGTCCTTGGTCGATAAAACAGTCAGCGGCCCCAGTGTCTAAAAGAGCCTCCATTCTGGTCGGCCCTTGGTCCAGGTGGAGGGAGACCGGGAGAGTGGTGCGGTGTGGGACCAGAAAAGTGGAGACTCTGGGCGGGACAGCCCCTACTCCGACCCGGGGCGGCCGTTTCCCAGCCACGGTGGTGACCCAAATCCCCACAGTACGCGCATCATCCCTCCTGATAGCGCCGAGCCCGTTCCTCGGGGGAAGATGTCCGAGCTGCATCGGTTACTCCGTCGGTTTGTGGGCCGTATGACGGGGTGACATTCTGGTGTGGCTGGAAGCCGGCATGGTGGTCGGCCTGTTCAGGATGCAGCGGTCCAACTGGAGGGCCAGATCCACTGCCAGGTCCAGGGAGGTTGGGGCCTCGTGTCCGATCATGCCCTCCCGGATTCTAGGGGACAACCCCCTCCAGATAAACGGCCTTTAGGGCGGAACTAGCTCGGTGAGAGACTCGAGCTTCGTGGCCTGGCGATCAGCGGCGGCACAGACCTGGTTCATTTCTGCCATCTGTTGCTCCAGAGTTGTGCGTAGTTGAACCACTTCTGCCCGTAGATGTGTGAACTCCGCTGGGTCAACTTTGGACTCAGTCATCCTGTCAGGTTTTGTGAATGAGCTGAAGCGTAGCGGAGATGGTCTGTGGCGTAACTGTGTGACCCAGACACTGAGTGGCTAGCGTTGGGTTAAACAGAGCACGCAGCTTTACTCTGGGAACGGCGAGACAGCGCTCGGAGAGAGCCGAGACTGAGTAGCAGTTCTGGTAGGATAAGGAAGCTGGCTTACTGGTAGTAGACAGCGTGGATGGATTCTTGTGTTGGATTTGAGGGCTGGTAAGCCTGAGAACTCGATTCAAAGTCTGGTAGGAACAATGACTGAGTAATGAATGAATGCCGGTGCTTCCGTATATAGTGTCGGCGGGATGACGTCGGCAAGCCACGTTGGTGGCGGGAATGTTGGGAAGTGGTGGCGAGAATGCTGGGAAATGTAGTTAGCTGGAGGAGTTCGTGACAGACGCAGATGGAGAAGCATAAACCAGGCTTTATACTGAGCCAGGATCCTCTGGGGCAGACCTGGGCATTTTACGGCCCGCGGGCCACATTGGTTGACTTTGACCGGCCCTCGTAAGGTTAATTGGAAATTACAAAATAATGTATTTTCTCATTTTACCTCATGCATGGGCTAAGGCTGCATTGCTTTTATTTTGAAGTTGTTTTTTACGTGCACAATGACGCAATACGTATAGCAACAAGTGCCCGCGGTTGACATGGTGATTGTAGCCCCAGAAATGTCCGCTCATGCAAAAAAAAAAAAAAAAAAAAAAAGAAAAAGAAAGAAAGATGCCAAATACAGGATTTTCAACAAAAATTGGACTGCTAAGTATTTTTTTTTTTACTGAAGTCGGAGGTAAAGCCGTGTGTTTGGTTTGCGGGGAGGAGATTGCCATGTTTAAGGACTACAATTTGAGTCGGCATTACGACAAGAAACACTCGGAAAAATACAAGAACTCATCTGATGCTGAGAGGGCACGGACATCCGAAGCTTTGCTAGCAAAGTTGCAAAAGCAGCAAGGCTGTTTTACTAAGCTTCACACATCCAGGGATGCAGCAACCAGGACCAGCTTTGTGATATCCCACAAAATAGCTAAAAACAAGGAGTCGTTTTCGGAGGGAGAGTTTGTCAAAGAGTGCATGGTGGACTCCGCAGCACTAATATGCCCTGAAAAAAAAGGCGAATTTGAGCAAATCCCACTGTCCAGGCGAACCGTGGGGAACCTGGAGCTTCAGCTGCAACGTGAAGTGGCAAGTTTTGACTTTTTCTCATTAGACGAGAGCTGTGATGTCCGGGGGATAACGGAGCTCACAGAGGAGCGGGCAGCAATGCGGTCGATGAAAGGGACAATGACAGGGAGTGATCTTTTTACAGAGGTAAATGCGTGCATGGACTCTCTGGAATTGAAATGGGAGAGACTGTCAGGTGTCACAACAGACGGTTGTCCAAATCTTACAGGGAAAAATGTCGGACTTTTGAAACACATGCAAGATAAGGTGACAGAAATCGATGCAGATCAAAAATAGGTGTTTTTGCATTGTATTATACACCAACATGTGTTGTGCAAGTCAGTGCTAAAAATCAACCATGTTACTGATGTTGTTACTAAAATAATAAACTTCATCAGGGCACGGGCGATGAATCACAGACAGTTTGTGGCTCTTGTGGAGGACTCCACACAGCTGTCAGATGGCTCAGCCTGGGGAAAGTGCTGAAGAGGGTTTGGGACTTGAAAGCAGAGATTCAGGATCTCTGCGGGATTTCTACTCTTCTCTTAAGGAGGAGAACTTTCCAAACCTGAGGAGACATGCTCAGAAGATGTTGGTTTTCTTCGGCTCTACCTACATTTGTGAACAAACATTTTCAATGATTAAGTTTACAAAATCCAGGTATAGATCCTCTCTCACTGATGATCATTTGTCAGCTGTGCTTCGCTTCTCCACCTCAGACATTCAACCTGACTTTGATTCACTCGTTAAAGCCCAGCAGAGACTAGATTTATCTCATTGAATAAGAAAAAAAATCGCTTAAAAACACAAAATAAGGTGTTTGGACCACAAATGTAGGCAACTAGCAGTGAACTGGGACACTTTTTTTTTGAAACCTCTTTCTCAAGATCACAGTTCAGTGATTTTATTTTACAGACTGTGTGTCTGTAGAATACTAAGAACCTCTTTCCAACAATATTTGAAACTCAGAATGTGTTTTGGAGTGAATGTGACTGAAACTGTTAACTAATATAAGTCACAAATGTTTAACAAAAACCAAATGCGCACTTTGTTTACCATTGCCTTGGGAAATTTGAATAAATCACATTTTTGTAAGCCAACCTCACTTTTTCCTTTTTGCTCATTTATAACATATAGTCTACTCTTACCAGCTTGAAATTACAATGGTATTTACTGCTTTTTATGAAGAAATACCATTAATATTATGCATAATTGACTTCAGCCTTTTGGCCTGGCCCTCCACAATATTTTCTGTTTCTCATGTGGCCCCATGGAAAAAATAATTGCCCACCCCTGCTCTGGGGGTTTCTTCCTGTTCAAAGGGAGTTTTCCTCTCCACTGTCCAATGCTTGCTTAGTATGAGGATTGCTGTAAAGTCAGACACTTAATGCAGTTTGCTGGGTTCCTTATATAGGAAACTTTTTACCGTTTTTAGCTTAATGAACTGAACTGTATTGGAATGTTTATTATGTGAAGTGCCTTGAGACGACTCTTGTCGTGATTTGGCGCTTTATAAAAAAACTTGAATTGAATTGAATTAAGTTAGCTAGTAGCAACATTGGTTAATTTGTTCCAACCCTCAAGTTCTTGTCCTATTTTTGGATTGTCTGGGCGTGATGAGACGTGTAAAACGGTAAAAATAAATCGGTGGTGGGAACCTCCCATTGTTGGCTTTAACCTCCCCCTCGCAGAGCAATGGGCGGGCTATTTTATGTTGATGATCCACACAGCACCCCAAAACTTGGTTTTAGAGGCATGTTGGGATTTAACTTTTAATTTAGGTATAGGATAAGGAATTGGTTAATGTGGAGTTTAAGCATAGTGGAGTCATTAAAATGAATGGAAGTCAATGGAGGTCCGAACAAGCATGTAAATACAAGTATGTGTGTGTGTGTGTACGTGTGTGTGTGCGTGTGTGTGCATGTGCGTGTGTGTGTGTGACAGAGAGAGAGTGAGAGAGAGTGAGTGAGAGAGAGAGAGACAGAATGAGAGAGAGAGTGAGAGAGAGAGTGTGAGAGAGAGTGAGAGAGTGAGTGAGAGAGAGAGAGTGAGTGAGAGAGAGTGAGAGAGAGTGAGTGAGAGAGTGAGTGAGAGAGAGCGAGAGACAGAGTGAGAGTGAGAGACAGAGTGTGAGAGAGAGAGAGAGAGAGAGAATGAGAGAGAGAGAGAGAGAGAGAGAGAGAGAGAGAGATATTAACACAACAAAGAATCCAAAGCAAGTATCTTGAGTAACTGAGTAACTGAGTAACTGAGACGTCACAAACTGGTTTTCTTTGTCATTTGGTGTAAATTTGTTAATTGTTTCTCCTCAGTGTTAAAATAAAGGTTAAACAAATCTTAACTTGTGTAATTATATTTAATAGCTCTTCAGATAAATGCTGAAAAGCCTGAAGAATTATGGTCTGATTCATCTCAATAAAGACAGACAAACAATCTGTCTATCTGAAATTTATGATGAAGGAAAATGTAAATAATCCTTTTTGTTTGACCTGCTGAAGGGAAAACAAGCCTTTCCAGCCCATCGACGCATCTTCACGTCTGTCTAGGAGGGGACTGATCGCTGTGATCACCCCCGCAGGAAGCCCACTCCCAGCTGAGTTGAAAGATCCCTGGCTGTAGACGGTGCGGGGTCCAGTCCCGCGCGGCCCCGCCGTCACACAGCATGCCGCCCACAGAGAGCCCTGCCCCGGCCGCTGATTGATGTGCAACCGCCTGTTGGCCCCTCGCAGCGGGGCCGTCAGAGAGGAGCGTCCTGGATAATTATTATGTTACTGAGGTGACATTTACAACACAACACTGCGAGTTTAACTGACATGTGAAAGGCTTATTTCCTCTCCGTCTCTGCGGCAAAAATTAAACTTGAATAGTTTGTTTTCTCTTCTTTATTCTCCAATCAACAAGAAGACCGAAGGCTGACGCCCCAAACGTCATAAAAGCTATTTATCACTCGGCCAGCACGCTCCACACTAAGTTTATGACCCTAAAATCAACGACATGGTCCATTAAAAAGTCTCCAAATAGCTAATAATAAGTCCGTGTTTATTGGAGGCCCAACAGTTCAGATTTGAAATAAGGCTCTTTAGTTTTTTATTCCAATCCTGCTGCAGGGATGAGAGAGAAAAGGGCAGAAAGAGAACCATTCGAGCTTCTTTAGTGTTTTGTGTGTATGATAAGAAGGAGGAGGAGTAAGGAGGAAGAGGGGGAGGATGGGGGAGTGAGAGATGGGTGGGGTGAGGGGGCAAGAGATCCCGTCGCGTTTTGACCCCAGAAACCCTCCCCGCAACCCGCCTGGCCACCACCAGAGCGCTCCTCCCTCACATCACCCCCCCCCTCCCCCTCCTCCTCCCCTCCAGACTCCAGACTGAAAACACCATCGCTCATCCCGGGCCGTGACATTTCCCAGCCTGGCTTCTTCTGCTGCGTGGACAGCGAGCGCAAAGGGCCAAAAACAGAGAAAAGCCAGCAAGGGGCGATAGGAGAGGAGGGGACGCCTCTGCGTGTCACCGAGCATCCCCGACGCCCCGAATCGGAGGGAGAGACGCACCAGGCGGAGGCGAGGCGCTACAGGAAGCCGCTGCTCCCTTCACCACCCGCTCCCTGGACTACCGGACTCAACCAGAACCGGACTGGATTTTTACGTCTCGGTGGGACATCTATACACACATTACCGGATCTTCACCAACCAATAGCGCCTATAGACCGCGGGGTTTATTCCCTTTAAGCTATTAGGCTCTCAGACAGGCAGCGGGCTGGGAGCTGATCATCCGTCCATAAAGCCTCCATCCCGTCATCATGTTGTAAGATAAACGCGATGGATGGACAGGGAGTAAACACGCAGCAGGAGCGGCTCCTTGACTCCTCGCGGGCTGTCGCATGTTCATCATCATGATGCTCGTAACTTAATTACTGGTTGAGAAAAGAAAAGAAAACAAATGCCCTCTGATTTCAGCAGGAGCCCGGAGGCAGAGGAAGGAAGGGAGGGCAGATCTGCGGACGGTAGCCGAGCAGCGCATCCCCATCTCCGGGGTAGGTCTGGCTGTCGAGTCGCATGGAGAAGAGGGTAGGTCTGGTTTTATTTATAGTACATGTTATTAACCACAACATGCTCCCGATTAAACATGCGGATCCGGTAAAAAAACAAAAACAACAATAATAAAAACACATGGGTTAGAATGTGGACAGCTGCCACAAAAACACACAAGGCCCAGTTCCAGACCAGTTTGGACTTTAGTTAAAGGAAACCCCCTCAATAAATATTTATGTCTCCAGCTTTCAGCTCTCCGTGTGGAAATAATAATAATAATAATAATAATAATAATAATAATAATAATAACGCAAAAGGAACCGACTTTGGTATATTTCATCATTAGTGTACAATGCTGTCTGCATTGTACAAAAGTGATCATTTAACCTGAAAACCTCTGAATTAGGATCCTTACAGCCATTCTGAGTAAATCAAGAGGAGATGCTGCTCCAACTCGGTAAGTAGGTCAGTGTTTTTGCTACAGTGATTCAGAGGCTTGGAGGAGGAGGAGGAGGAGGTTGAAGGGCAGCAGGCAACCCTGCGCAAACAGCAGACAGGCAGTCTCACAACATCATATTAAATGTGATTTATTGTAATAATCTGGGTGTTTTACACTTTAACTGATGCTCTGCTATCATTGTTTTTATGCCAAAATAAACGTTTTGGTTTGAAGCACTCCGTGTCTGACATGAGATGTTTGCGGCAGTTAAAACCTTTAGCGTGAAGCTTTTGAATGCATGTTTTGGAACTTATACGCGTTTAGGATGCTAGGGAATTCTACATTTTATGCTACAAATTTTAATAACTTTTGGGTGAAAACGGGGTTAAAGCGCTTTGTTTTCCCCCCACAAATCTTCACAGAAAACTTCCCAGTTTTGTGTGGAGAAAGTCCGATTTAAACCTGTTTTAATATGATTTAATCGTTTATAAAGTTTTAAAAGTGCAGTTTTCTGCACGAGAATCGTGCTCAGCTTCGTTAAAACGTCACATATTTACATATTTGATCATAAAGTGATAGACTCACACGGCTCTCAGCGGCTTCTTGTTTTCAGTGGAAATGTCACACAGTTCAGACTTGTTAAGAAACATTTTCCTCTCATCTCAAATCTGTTCGTGACTTAAAAAAAGCAACTTTTGCGGAATCTGGCGTCTGAACTTGCGCGCTTTGATCCTCCTGACACAGAAACTCGATAGGAGCCGTGCGTAAAAGGAGACGCGCAATCTGATCGCGGCGATTGTTTTAATAGCCGACCTCCATAAAACTAGGAGGTGTTCGGGAACAGGGCCTCAGAGCAGGTGCTATCTGGACCATATGGGCTCTGATAAGCCGTTTAGACCCGCTAAAGTCGGGCTGCAGCTTGGGAAGAATTATTTAACCTCGAGGTGTTTCTTTTATACATTTTAACTTATTAATTAGACAAAAACCCAGTTATGTCTGTTTCTCCAAGTAGGGACGGAGAAAAACTTCAATGCAGACAAATATGTAATCAGACTGTTGCCCCAATTCATCATAACTTTTGGCTGCAGATTGTTGACCACGTGTGTGTGTGTGTGTGTGTGTGTGTGTGTGTACTTGTTTAACTATCCTACTTAGAACCATAACTGGCATATTCATTGATCTTCTGAAGAGCGATGGGCCTCATTAGGACCAAAACCCAGTCCTAATAAGGTGGACCCCGTTTAGGCTTCAGGCTCACTCTCCTCCTCAGAGCTTCAACCCCAGCAATGGTTTCCAGGAACTAGATCCGACCCTGCTTTCCTGTCTTTAAGGCAACTTATTAAAGTTTGCAAATCTTTATTACTACATCTTAGTTTTTGATCAAACAGCAGCAGCACAGAGACCAAGGCTGCTAAGTGATTAACACCCCCCCATCACAGTCACGTAATAAAATCACAGGACGACTTGATGTCAGACACAGATGTCCAACGTGTCTCATGTTTGCAGCGTCTCCTTATAATTGTGTTTCAGTATGAAGACCTGGTGCAGTACTCAGGGCCGGAGGCTATGTCGGTGGGGGGGTACGGAGATGATGTCAGGGCACTTCCTCCTCCACAGTACGGCCCCACCATCCCCGACTCCCTCAAACATCACAAAGACCAGATCTATGGGTAGGATGAGTTATGGGGTGTGGAAGTCTGTGTGTGTGTGTGTGTGTGTGTGTGTGTGTGTGTGTGTGTGTGTGTGTGCTGAGTAGGAATACACACTGCATGTTCACAGCTGTCTGCTTCAGGAATACTGGGACATACATGCTTTACTGTAGACCTATCAGGTGTGCTCTACAACAACTGTTACTGTGTTTATGTACAGTATGTTAACTGTGTGTGTGTGTGTGTGTGTGCGTGCGTGCGTGTGTGTGTGTGTGTGTGTGTGTGTGTGTGTGTGTGTGTGTGTACAGTCACCCTCTCTTTCCACTGCTGGCCTTAGTGTTTGAGAAGTGTGAGCTGGCCACCTGCTCCCCTCGTGACTCCTCCTCCTCCCTCTCAGCCACCTCCCACCTTCCTGTCATGGCCAATCACAGCGATGTCTGCTCCTCAGAGTCCTTTAACGATGACATCACTGCCTTCGCAAAGCAGGTGGGCTTCAGCCAATCAGAAAAGTGCCATCAGTGGACACAGAGACATCAGATCGTCCTTTTGTCCACCTGTCCTGTGCTGACCATGTAGGCGTGGAGCGCATTTTGTGTTACAGCAGGTTGCCTGTGTGACAGGAGTGGTGTGAGCTACTCCTGTTGCAAAGTTAACTTTATAGAATTGATGACTCCACACCCGTTTGAGGACATGTAGAGAGATGAGAGTCAGATATTTCACATTTCCTAACAGCTGACTCTGTTGCAGATTCGCTCAGAAAAGCCCATTTTTTCCTCCAATCCTGAGCTGGATAATTTGGTAAGACGTACAAACCAACAGCACCTTTACCACGTTGCATTGTGGGATATGTCTTTATCACTCCCTTCCTGCGTCACAGATGATCCAGGCCATACAGGTTCTTCGCTTCCATTTACTGGAGTTAGAAAAGGTTGGTGAGATGCTGTGATGATGTCCTCCATTAAACACTTTTATACTTCCTTATTTTTGGTCTATATTTGCATTAAAAAGACAAAGAAGGGAGCGCCTACATGAACAGATGCTAACCTGCTACATCCAAGTTTGATTTTGCAGTGGTTGTGAACTGTTTAGTAGCAGTCTGCATGGTGGGGTAGGTGGCACTGCAGCATCAGTGCAGCACATTCTCTCTGGTTTCATACTACCAGTCAAAACTGAATGCCAGGATAAGTGGAGACTCTACCTGTCTCTGGGTGTGTATGTGTGTGTGTGACTGGCTTTATGTCTCTTGGCCCTTCCCTCTCACCCAAGATGACGGTTGATGAATGTTTCACGGCTGACTGATGACAACAGTGTTTGTTTCTGAAGGTGCACGACTTGTGTGATAACTTCTGCCATCGCTACATCACCTGCCTGAAAGGGAAGATGCCCACAGACCTGGTTCTGGATGAGCGGGAGGGAGGCTCCAAGTCCGACATGGAGGACTTTGGTGGATCTTGCACCAGTTTATCAGAGCAGGTTGGACTCTGGATGACAAATGCGGTTTTTGGGATTGCTTGTTGCACTTCCTCACATGAAGCTCACCCCTTTCTCTCGCTCCTCTCCAGAATGCAGCATGGCTTCGAGAACCTGATGAATGCGCCACCACTCCTCTGGGAACACCAGGCACCTGTGGCCTGCCTTCACACAGCACAGTGGACAACTGCAGCGATGCGGGTACGCACACACACACACACGCGCACACACACGCTCACACACGTACACACACGCACGCACCCACACACACACACACGCGCACACACACACACGCGCTCACACACGTACACACACGCACGCACCCACACACACACGCACGCACACACACACACTCGCACACACACACACACACACACACACACACACGCACGCACACACACACGCACGCACACACACACACACGTACACACACCCACGCACGCACACACGCACCCCCCCCCACACACACACACACACACGCACACCCACCCACGCACACACGCACACACACTCGCACACACACACACACGCTCACACACGTACACACACACACACACACAAGCTCACACACGTACACACACGCACGCACGCACCCACACACACACACACACACACACACGCACGCACGCACACACACACACACACACACACGCACAACCACCCACGCACACACGCACACACACTCGCACACACACACACACGCTCACACACGTACACACACACACACACACACACACACAAGCTCACACACGTACACACACGCACGCACGCACCCACACACACACACGCACGCACGCACGCACACACACACACACACACACACACACACACACACACACACTCACACTCACGCATGCACGTGCCTGTGTAGTAAGGGTTTTACACAGCAGCCTGTGACGTGGTTGCTGGTCTGTAATTATTCTGCACCTTCTGTCCTCTGTAGTGAAACACTGGAGGACAGAAAGACGGGCGGTCCTGGCTTTCAGGGCTCATGCAGATATGGATTTGTCTCAGAGAGCATTTTCATGCGTCAGCATAAAAAACAACCTATCAACGAACCACCAGAGCCGTGGCTTCTGTAGTTATAGCCCGATTATTTAGATACTAATGTTGTTAAAATTTCTAATATTTCTGTGATATAAGTGAAATCTTTACCGGTGGCTAACTTCTGTCATTTTCAAGCAAAAACAACAATGTCTTCTTTGAATGTGTGTAAATGTCTGTCTCTCCCCAATCTGGAGTAACTGTCCTAAAGAGACAAGTGTTCATAATAGGGATGTAAGAAAATATCGATATTGCAATATATCGTGATACTTTTTCCAGCAATATTATATCAATACTCAAAAGCCGTGTATCTAATTTTTGGAAGAAACATTTGTGTATTTGCTTTTCTTTTGGAGCGATTCAAACGCAGACTGCTAGCTGGCGGTAGCGCTGGACTGACCATAGGGCATAGCGGGCAACTGCCCGCTGGGCCGACCCTTTCATCATTTATGGGCCGGTGTCTGTTTTTTTTTTACTTTTTTTTTCCTGGCCTCTAGTTGTTGCGGACAACTTGTCCGCGCCGCCCCACGCGACGCCTCGTAAAAGTTGGTGGATTGGCCAATTGGTCATAATACACTCTGGGCTGGACCAATAGCCAGAGGTCTGATGCACCCGCCAGTTGTTTGTGAATCTCAGTAAACAGACAGACGAGCTTTACAAAATGGAGAACAAAAAACGGAAAGGAGGAGCGGAGAAAATTCGACTAAAAAAGAAACTGGCCCTTCAGGCTGATGCTGGCACATGTGTTAAAATCTCACAGTTGTTTGGTAGTGAAGGTTCAAGTAAAATCAATTTAGGAAGTGATGGAGCCTCAGCCCAGCGACAGGTTGGAGAAGAAAAGAGGGAGGAGGAGGAGAAACCCGAGCCGGTGTTGTGCCATAAATCGACTCGCTGCCAAAAAATGATTAGCCACCGCGGGATCGCGCACGGTTAGGTAATTGCATTTCTAGACAAAATTCCCCAGGATTTCGCCCTAAAACTCAGCAAAACTAGCAATATGGACATTCAGAAAGCAGCGATAACCTCTTCCGGTACTTAAACTGATGTTTATCGCGGATATTAGTTTTTCCAGTTCGGAAGTTGTTTTAAGTGTTGCTATTGTCTTAAACGTTCACAATGAGGATATATTAATCCTTTTTGCAATATTTGCGATTGAAAGATGGTTTGTGGTAAGAACTGGCTTTCTTTATTTTACAGCCTTGATACTAAAAAATAAACAAACAATGTAAAATGGCGCCCTGTATTGAATGTAAACGTTGTATAAATGTAAATAAACAATTCTCCAGCGATTTGAATTTTTCCCCCCTTCCTTTCTTTAGTCCACTTGACATGGAGCCACAGTTAGCTAGTTTGGGGCACATTTTTACTATTTAAACTGATCAAGCTTTGGCTTTACAATGACACTGTGTAGGTTACTATCTATACATTACATTGCTCTATTTAAAAGTAACAAGCTAAAAGCACTTCAGCACATGAAATTAAGAGACTACACCCTCCTGTTTACCTATAAGAAACGCCTCAAAATATCTTTAAATTCTTTATCGATGATTTAATTGTAGACAACTAAAATGGCATTTTACTTGCCAAAAAGTGATTGAATCGCTCAGATTTTCATGGAGGCTAAAATTGACCAAATAAGGCTTTTATGTATTATCTGTTGATGTTACTGTACTACTGCCTACTGTATCATCAAAAACACCCCAAAAAAGGCACACAAAAAAAAGATCATTTCCCTTGCCAAAAATTGATCACAGTGTCCTGGTCACCTGTAAAGGGTTAAATTTACCTAAATATTACATTATTTATTATCTCTTGATGTTAGTGGTGCCATCACAGGATGCTGGGTCTCTTCCTCATTCATAAACACCTCAAAAATGGCAACAAATGATCATTTCCCTTGCCAAAAATTGATCACAGTGTCCTGGTCACCTGTAAAGGGTTACATTTACCTAAATATTACCTTCTGAGCTTCTTTCAGACATGAGGAGAGCTGTTTTGGTGGTAGCAGTCTCTCCTCTGTGCTCTTCTGTTTGCTGCTGGGTGTTTTTGGTTTATTTAAACTTGGTAACCTGAACTTAACGTTGGTAAAGCTACTGTTAGCATTTTCGCTAACAGCTTCTTGCGTTTGGATAAGCTGTTATGTTTTGGTTTAGAGTTCATCGTTTTTGTGGTGCAGGTCTCCCTTTTATTACATTTAGAGTGTTGTGGGTTTTCGGTTTAGTTTAAAATATCACCTTGAGTTTGGTTTAACCACCCAGTTTAGAGTTTGGACCTTTGGAGATCCTTACTTTGGTCCAGAACCCAGTAATCTTTGCCCAGTGGGACATCCCTACTTATTTGTACTTTTGTTTTAATTCCTCACAGGCAGAATTAGTTTTATTATTCCCAACCTGTGGATGGAAAGATTTATGATTTTTGTTGTTGTAAATAAACCTGATCATCATTTTAACTTTTAAATCCCGTTATTGTCCCTTCCTTTTTGCACACGAGCCAAACTCCCCAGGAAGAGTCGTAACACCACTCGCCTCAGGCACATAAGTGAACAAAACAAAGCAGCATGGAGACACTCCGTCTCCAACCACCTCTCAGGCAGCAGCCTGCACTCCCAAGTTCTACACGTCACCAGAACATAACCAACCAACACAATAAAAGCAGTGTTATACAAAATGGAAGGCCTGTAGTGTTTATTCTCTTACAGTAACAGTTTATCCATTTTTTGGAGGAATTTATTTTAGATTTTTTGGTTTTTATTAATTGTGCAATAGAAAAATAATCGCTAGATTAATCATCTAAATAGTGATTAGATTAGTCGACTATTCGATAAAATAATCGTCAGAATAATCGTTTTAAAAATAATCGTTTACCCCCAGCCCTACTTTTTAGAATACCAGGATAGGAAGGATGGTGTAGGTTTACGTTTATTAGATTGATACATAAATATTACCAGTAAGAAAGTGTACGCTTAATGTCTTTTCCAAAAAAAAAAAAAAAAAACAGGTGATGGGCTGGTCTCCAGTCAAAATGCCCGGGCTGAATTTTTGTTCCGGTCCAGCCCTGGCTGGCGGGAGTGTGCGATGTTTATTTTTTCCACCACTGAAATGTAAATCCCTCTGTTATGGTTCAGATACCTCACCGTTAACATGTTACGTATCAGTTTGGACTGTTTAGTGAATTTTCCTGCAATAATTTCAGTCTCAAACTGTCGCTAACATCATCTGACTGAATGTATCGCATCGTCTCCCTGTACCGTGATACGCATCATATCGCCATAATTTCACCAATACACATCCCTAGTTTCTATAAATAATCACCCGTTGTAGACAGCTTCCTGAACAGCATCAGTTTGCAGAAATAGTGGACACCTCTGTCTGATGGCATTCCTGAACCAAGCGGGTGGCTTCCCTCTGCTCAACTTTCTATCTGCTGTAATTTAGTGCATCTTTATTCTTTATATCCAGCTAGAAGATGCATTAAATAACGAAAAAAATATGTAAATTTTATGAGGATGTTTGAGTAAAAAATTATAGTCCATTGATATTAATTGATATTATTGTAATTTTCAGTATGGTATAACATCTATTGCTCCAGATGAACAACATGACACCTCTCAGGAATCTATCTACAGCAGGTGAAACACAGCAATCTAGATTACCCATAATCCCATGTGTAAATTAATGATGGTGACATAACTTGAATATCAAAAGACTTGGAGAACACCCAGGAGCACAACTGGCAGTAGCATGGGCTACAGCTGAAGTGTTGGTTTTTCCAGAAAATAAATGTATACATTTTGTAATGTTTGTAATATTAATGTTTTAATTGTTCATTTTAAATGGACTAATAATAACTTGAATGCAGAAGGAGGCTTCCTATTGGTCCGGATCAGCTGTGGATGTGATGTCCCTGTGGTTTTCAGGTGATGGTCTGGATGGAGAAATGGCTTCCCCCAGCACCGGAGAGGAGGATGACAGCGACAGAGACCGCCGGAACAACAAGAAGAGAGGCATCTTCCCCAAAGTGGCCACGAACATCATGAGAGCGTGGCTCTTCCAGCACCTGACGGTGAGCTCCAGCGTTCTCTGATGTGGTACCATGGTGGTTACAACAGGAAAGTGAGATTACTACTGGGCTTGTATTCTATTTAGTTTAAAATAGATGTCAGTGAACCAGGATTAAGAGATTATGTGAATATTTGTAGAAGTGATGGAAACTGGAGAGGAGGTGGTTCAGTAATTAACCAATAAAGGAGCATGTTGCTGACTGTGTGTGTGTGTGTGTGTGTGTGTGTGTGTGTGTGTGTGTGTGTGTGTGTGTGTGTGTGTGTGTGAGAGAGAGAGAGAGAGAGAGAGAGAGAGAGAGAGAGATAGAGATAGAGAGAGAAGCTTTAAGGGGCTTGAGTTTAGCCTTGGTTTTCATGCTGAGAGTTTGTGTTACTTAGATGAAACCTTAAGAACACACACACACACACACACACACACACACACACACACACACACACACACACACACACACACACACACACACACACACACACACACACACACACACACACACACACAGTCACATTATTTAGTGGAATTAGGAAACAATTTGAGTTAATATAATGATTTTAATGATGTAACTAACACAAACCATCAGAAATATTATAGAAGGGAATAATTACTAAAGTCACTGTCATATAATAATAATAATAATAATAATAATTATTATTATTATTATTATTATTAATATATTTGTGGTTAGAAAAGCAAAAGGAACAAAGTTCAAATGTTTAATGTAAAGTTCAGGACGAACTGAAATCTGAACAAGCACCAATGCAAAGATCTAGATTACCCATAATTCCTTGTGTAAAATCATGGTGGCGACATAACTCCAACAGGTATGAACCAAAGGACTTTGACACACTGGAGCACAACCTGGAATGAATATTTCAGCAGCTTAGGTGACAGCTGGAGTTTTCCTGAAAACAAAAATAATAAATCATTTTAAACTTTAGATGTTTTTAGGCATGTTTGAGTTGAGCCTAACGTTTAGTTGGCCTGATTGATCCGAGATACTCTGTTTCTTCAAAGTGAGATTGTTCATCATCTGCAGCAGGTAAATGGCCTGCCCTGTGGCGCACTGACAAAGGAAAGGCCTGCCGAACACTGATGCCACCGGTCCCTCCAACCACCACCAGCAGGTGTCTGAGTTGTGTAACGCCTAATGTGTGTGTGTGTGTGTGTGTGTAACTCTAGCACCCGTACCCATCAGAGGAGCAGAAGAAGCAGCTGTCCCAGGACACCGGCTTGACCATCCTGCAGGTCAACAACTGGTCAGTTAGTTTTCTCCTAAATATCAGGTCCAAGTTCTTTATTTGTCTTCCTTGGGAGAAACGTGGTTTTGCGGGGCGGGGGTGGGGGTTGGGGGGTGGGTGGTTGTTACACTGCACCACGCTTTACTCATCCAGAAACAAGTTTAATCATAACCACACAGTAGCCCACCACTCTCACCCCAGCCTCTGGATACAAACTTGGAATAAGCGGAGGATTTACCCGCCCAGGCCACAGCGTGTTCCACCAAATATGTTCATCTCATGCATTTTGTTCATTACTGTCACAACTGATAGCAGCAGTTTGCACCAGTTGTGTTGACAGAAGCAGATTGTGTGTCTCCGCCGTGGCTGTAGTAAATCATATTCAGAGTGTAGAACGAGGGAGGGATCTGCCTGTCTGAGGATGGTCTGCTCAAAAAGCTCTTGTGGTGTTAAGGGAGCAGTTGAACCCATTATCCTCCCAGCTATCTTAGTGAATGGTTAAATCTGAGCCCTGACTTCTCAGTGAGGTTACCAAACCAACATGCATTGCCATATCTCAAAATGGACTCAATTACTGCTGTGTAGAAGATCATCATTACCTCTGAACATGCACCAAACCGCCTGAGTCTGCATACGCTGATGGATCCGAGCATCGATGAGTCTGTCAGCTGAGGTCACTATCAGTGTGAACTTCCAGGCACCCAAAAGTCTTCACCTGCTAATGTTGTGGCCATGAACAGCTACTGGAAAGTGATCCACCAGCTTCTCCAGATGAACCCTCTGATTATTCATCAATCATCTTGTTGAGATGTAAAGATTCAGCTTTGAAGGGAACAGAACGACCTTCAGCTGTGACTGTTTCTTGTGTAGGATAACCGTCGTACTAATCTGCACATTCAGACTGATTTAGAAACTGGTTTCACCTTTACAAGAGTCCAATGGGCTCGACACACGGGAGGCGACCCGCGGCAGCAGCCAGCGGCAAAGCCGTCTACGCGTTCTGTTCCATGGCGAAATCGAAACTTCCGTTGTTTTGTTTCGCTGTGTCAGGTTGGAGGGAATTAAGGTTATTTAAGCGGTTCAGAGTTACTAAAGCGGTAGATATGATGTTTCACAAGGTGCTGCTAGAGTTATGTGAAATCTTACTTCTGATTTTACTATATTAAAAAAACCCGAGAATGGGTTCATCCCATATTACAAACCAGGAGAGGGCTACTCTGTCTATCAGGACATGCCTCAATTTATCACACGGTTTGGACCTCACATGGCGCTCGACACACAGGAGGCGACATCGCCTCTCCTCCATTCATTTTCAACGAGACATGCGCGACAAAGCGATAATCGCGGGTCTCCCTCCTACTCAGCGAAATGCGAAAAACGTGCGTGTGAAATTTTGCGCTCGTGCACGTGTCGTGCACAGGCGACCTAGCGACGCGATCCCAGAAAGTTGAAACATTTTCAACTTTTCATCGCTGTCGCTCGGACGAGGACCAATCAACGGAGGTTTCATTCACTGACCAATGAGCGGACAGGATGCTCCGTACACCTCCGAGCAAACATGGAGGAGAAGTTGATTATTATTATGTTTTATAGTAAAATCAGAAGTAAGATTTCACATAACTCTAGCAGCACCTTGTGAAACATCATATCTACCGCTTTATTAACTCTGAACCGCTTAAATAACCTTAATTCCCTCCAAGCTGACACAGCCAAGCAAAACAACGGAAGTTTCGATTTCGCCATGGAACAGAACGCGTAGACGGCTTTGCCGCTGGCCGCTGCCGCGGGTCGCCTCCCGTGTGTCGGGTAATAAAAGCGACGGTGACGAATTTCGCTGATCGCGGTCGTTTGTCGCCTCCCGTGTGTCGAGCCCCTAAAGATGAACAATCACAGAAGGAGAAACGGAGTCCGTGCTTGCTCGGAGGTGTACGGAGCATCCTGTCCGCTCATTGGTCAGTGAATGAAACCTCCGTTGATTGGTCCTCGTCCGAGCGACAGCGATGAAAAGTTGAAAATGTCTAAACTTTCTGGGATCGCGTCGCTGGGTCGCCTGTGCACGACACGTGCACGAGTGCAAAATTTCACACGCACGTTTTTCACGTTTCGCTGAGTAGGAGGGAGACCCGCGATTATCGCTTTGTCACGCATGTCTCATTGAAAATGAATGGAGGAGAGGCGATGTCGCCTCCCGTGTGTCGAGCCCATTCTGGGCACAGGCGACCCAGCGACGCGATCCCAGAAAGTTGAAATATTTTCAACTTTTCATCGCTGTCGCTCAGACGAGAACCAATGAACGGAGGTTTCATTCACTGACCAATGAGCGGACAGGATGATCCGTAAATCTCCGAAAATATAATTACTGTTTATCATATTAACTTTCCTTGGACAGATTAGTCGTTCTTCTGGGCTTATTGGTTCTCTCGTGTTTGTGTGAATCTTCTCCATCTTTGGGGTTACCAGGGTGAGAAGCTCCGGGCTGAGGCGACAGTAGGTCCAGAATTGATCAGGATCGTCCTTGAGATACCTCATTAAATGGTGGTATTCTCCGTTCCTTTCTCTGGTTTGTAATATGGGATGGATCCATTCTCGGGTTTTTTTAATATAGTAAAATCAGAAGTAAGATTTCACATAACTCTAGCAGCACCTTGTGAAACATCATATCTACCGCTTTATTAACTCTGAACCTCTTAAATAACCTTAATTCCCTCCAACCTGACACAGCCAATCAAAACAACGGAAGATTCGATATCGCCATGGAACAGAACGCGTCGACGGCTTTGCCGCTGCCGCGGGTCGCCTCCCGTGTGTCAGGTAATAAAAGCGACAGCAACGAATGCCGCTGATCGCGGTCGTTTGTCGCCTCCCGTGTGTCGAGCCCCTAAGAGACGATTAGAGATGGGTCCATCAAACATTTTTTTACGATGGGCAGAACAATGTTCTGCAAAGCACTTTTGTCATCATGTTGAAGCAGTAAAACACTGCTGCTCCATAAAAACAGAACTGCAGATCAATATCAAATAATCAGATTATTTAATGCTGTTTTGTTGTCTCTGGTTTCTGAGATAAAACAGAAAGTCACACCTTCTGAGTTACTCACTCCTCCTGCCAACACGTTAAACTCATGATCTAACTAACTCTGCAGCGGCACACAGAGTGACCCGATCAATGCAGATCAATCAATTATCAGAGGGGTGATCAATACGAGCTCTGCCCTAACGCTGATTTGCTGTGCCCTCTGAAAGGGTTAAGTGGTTGTAAAAGGGAAAGGGTTGATAGTCTCCCACTCTGACTTTATCTCCATTAATGGTCAACCTTCTTTCTCTTTCTCTCTCTCTCTCTTTGTGGAACTTTCCTCATGTCTCTCGCCCACCTCGCCCCGTGCAGGTTCATCAACGCCAGGAGGAGAATAGTTCAGCCGATGATTGACCAGTCAAACCGCTCAGGTCAGTCCGGTGGATTCTTCAGAACAAGGTCGTTTGAGTGTGTATTAGTGTCTGAAGGCGTGTGTGTGGTCTCACAGGTCAGGGTGGTCCCTACAGCCCAGAGGGAGCAGCTCTTGGGGGCTATGGACTCGACGGGCAGGCCCACCTGGGTCTCAGAACAGCAGGTACACTGATCTGGTCCCTCTGACAGGGCAGTGAGGTCGGAAGAGTCAAGTCCTTCCACAAACTAAGCCCCCAATTCATTAATTAGTAAATAAAAGTAAAAAACTACACCCAGCTGCTGAAAATACTACGGAGGCCAGCGGCTGCTGGTGGAAACAGCTGGAAATGGTACAACACATGCAGAATTTTCTCCTGTTTTAGGAAGAGCGGCATGGTGATGCTCCTAGGTTTTAGATCTACAGTGGGGCAAAAAAGTGTTTAGTCAGCCACCGATTGTGCAAGTTCTCCCACTTAAAATGATGACAGAGGTCAGTAATTTACATCATAGGTACACTTCAACTGTGAGAGACAGAATGTGAAAAAAAAATCCATGAATTCACATGGCGGGATTTTTTAAGAATTTATTTGTAAATCAGGGTGGAAAATAAGTATTTGGTCAATAACAAAAAATCAACTCAATACTTTGTAACATAACCTTTGTTGGCAATAACAGAGATCAAACGATTACTATAGGTCTTAAACAGGTTGGCACACACAGTAGCTGGTATTTTGGCCCATTCCTCCATGCAGATCTTCTCGAGAGCAGTGATGTTTTGGGGCTGTCGCCGAGCAACACGGACTTTCAACTCCCTCCACAGATTTTCTATGGGGTTGAGGTCTGGAGACTGGCTAGGCCACTCCAGGACTTTCAAATGCTTCTTACGGAGCCACTCCTTTGTTGCCCGGGCGGTGTGTTTGGGATCACTGTCGTGTTGGAAGACCCAGCCACGTTTCATCTTCAAAGCTCTCACTGATGGAAGGAGGTTTTGGCTCAGAATCTCACGATACATGGCCCCATTCATTCTGTCCTTAACACGGATCAGTCGTCCTGTCCCCTTAGCAGAAAAACTGCCCCAAAGCATGATGTTCCCACCCCCATGCTTCACAGTAGGTATGGTGTTCTTGGGATGCAACGCAGTATTCTTCTTCCTCCAAACACGACGAGTTGAGTTTATACCAAAAAGTTCTACTTTGGTTTCATCTGACCACATGACATTCTCCCAATTCTCTGCTGTATCCTCCATGTGCTCTCTGGCAAACTTCAGACGGGCCTGGACATGCACTGGCTTCAGCAGCGGAACACGTCTGGCACTGCAGGATTTGATTCCCTGCCGTTGTAGTGTGTTACTGATGGTGACCTTTGTTACTGTGGTCCCAGCTCTCTGCAGTTCATTCACCAGGTCCCCCCGTGTGGTTCTGGGATTCTTGCTCACCGTTCTCATGATCATTTTGACCCCACGGGATGAGATCTTGCGTGGAGCCCCAGATCGAGGGAGATTATCAGTGGTCTTGTATGTCTTCCATTTTCTGATAATTGCTCCCACAGTTGATTTTTTCACACCAAGCTGCTTGCCTATTGTAGATTCACTCTTCCCAGTCTGGTGCAGGTCTACAATTCTTTTCCTGGTGTCCTTCGAAAGCTCTTTGGTCTTGGCCATAGTGGAGTTTGGAGTCTGACTGTTTGAGGCTGTGGACGGGTGTCTTTTATACAGATAATGAGTTCAAACAGGTGCCATTAATACAGGTAACGAGTGGAGGACAGAAAAGCTTCTTAAAGAAGACGTTACAGGTCTGTGAGAGCCAGAGATTTTCCTTGTTTGAAGTGACCAAATACTTATTTTCCACCCTGATTTACAAATAAATTCTTTAAAAATCCTGCCATGTGAATTCATGGATTATTTTATCACATTCTGTCTCCCACAGTTGAAGTGTACCTATGATGTAAATTACTGACCTCTGTCATCATTTTAAGTGGGAGAACTTGCACAATCGGTGGCTGACTAAATACTTTTTTGCCCCACTGTACTTCTCATTTTTTATTAACGGGATGCTGGTCTGTATTCTTTCAGTCACATTTCCATTTTTCTCCAAGAAAATTATAGTTTTCTCAGTTGCTAAAGCACAATTCCTGAAACCTTGCTCCCTTTTCTCAAAACATTAAACACAAACCTCAGCTCCAAGCACGATTTACACAACCTCTCATTCCTCTTGCAAAATCAAACTTTCACCTCAAAACAGTTTTAGCTGTGCTCAAAATCAAACACTTCTCTCAAATCATAAACAAATTACTCACAATTACATACACCATCAAGCAGTCAGTAAACAATACACCAATAAATAGAAAGCACAAAGTTCAGGGCCATACAATTTGTTTATTGCACCATATGCAGCCTGCAGTCCGTGTGCTACAGTGTACAATGACCATGAAATAAAAACATACGATGAAAAACATCAAAGGACTAAATATGTCATCAATGGGCCTCGTCTTCTTTGGGCTGGGTCAGGCCACAGCACTTCATCGATGTCACGTGCAAAATTTTCCCTCCTGAGGCAACGGGGGGAAAAGCCTCTGGTGTGCCGTATCCAGCCTTGACATGATTCCTCACCTATTTCAACACAGGTTAAATCCATGGCTTGCAGCAGATTTACTCTGATGTAGGGCTGCCTATCACACACTTTCCATCTCCAAGAGGAACAAAACTCCTCCATCGGATTCAGGAAAGGCGAGTATGGAGGGAGGTACAGGCTCATAAACTGCCCATTGATGGTAAACCATCTCTTGGACTGACAAGAAATCTGCGGAGATGCTGGGTGCTACAAGGCCCCAATGTAACATGATGATGTGTAACACCATGGTTGTGACATTGCCACCTCGTTGACCAGGGACTTCAACAATGGCCCGCTGTCCAATAATGCTTCGGCCTCTCCTTCTCCTCTTCTGAAGACTGAAGCCTGCTTCATCAACAAAGATGAACTCGTGGGGTCTGTCCAAGGATTCCAGGTCAAATATTGTCTGTGTAGAAATACAATATAGAACTGTGTAAGTTGTACAGGGTCAGTGCTGTGCTGTAGAGTACAATTAGGAATAATGTAAACACTTCAGATTTATATAGATTGCACTCAAGAGTGATGCCTTTCATATAGTATATGTTGACAATCTGGATTACTGTAAATGTGTCTGGATGCACACTTACTTGCACACACTGAGCTCGCGGTTCTTTCACCCTTGGCAAGTTTTGCTCAAAAGGTACTCTGTAAACTTGTTTCATTCGCAGCCTGTTACGAATGAGGACACGGTTAGTTGTGGAAAAGCTCACACTGTCGATTCCGTGGAAGTGTGTGTTGTCTTGTATCACTCGCTCCTGGATTTCTCTGAGTCGTATTGTGTTATTTTGAAGGACCGTGTCCACTACATTGGTCTCCTGCTCCTGAGTGAATATAGCAGTCCTTCCACCCGCACGAGGCATCCTTGCAATTGTATGAGTAGTAGATAAGCAGTTACAAAAACATTTTTGCAGTGCAATACAGGGATGAATCTAGCAAATGTCTGTTGGAACAGCTGCATATACAACTATACCAGTTCTCTTCTCTGAATGTCCTTACTATGGAGGACACAGAAAATCGGCTCAAATTGGGTTGCTCTCTGCGTCCTGCTTCCCTCGTTGTCAGCCCACGGACAACAACATGGTCTATGATTGTTGCTCGGATTTCATTGGCTATTTCCACTCTTTGTCTTGCTCTTCCTCTTCATCCTCCTCTTTGTCTTCCTTGCCCTCCTCCTCGTCCCCCACCTCGCACACGCCCCCGTCCTCGTCCTCTCACATGAATTCTTCTATCCATTGTCACACTTTCTCATTCCCACCTTCAACAACCTGTTTGCTCTCTGAACTTGCTTTTATTGGTTTTCACATCATTTGAAACAAGTGAAATCTGTTTTGACTGATTGTGTTCAATCAATGACATTTGTGCTCTTGTTACGGGTAAATGTGCCACTTGTGTTTACCGTTATGGACGACATGTACATTAGAGTGCAGAATGTGTTTTAAGAATGAGAATGTGTTCAGGGTTCTGCTAAACCGTGTGAAATGGTTTAAGGTTTTGACAACAGGCTCAACAGTTAGCTTAATGAGTTCAAGCAACTGAGAACTTTCTTCAGTCAACGGATTTTAGTGTTTTAGCAACTGAGAAAACCTGTAATAGTGAGACAGTGATCACATCTGGTTGGGGTTGCCGTCATTAATGAATGAAGAAGAAGAAAATATCATTTCTGTAGCACCTCTCAAGATAAAAATCACGAGGCGCTTCACCAACTGGGAAAACCAACTGGACTGAGGACACAGCCCTGCTGTGCTCCTGTGTTTGGGGTAACCCCGGGTTTCCACGGGAGCCGTCAGCAGCACGTTACTGCAGCAGCACGTCTTGCTCGCTTAAGCTGCTGCTTGGCCCTTCCCACGAGACGCAAAGCAGCAGGGGAGCAGCTGTCACCGACCGAGCACGAAGTCACACGAGTGACTTCGTCAGTAAACACAACAACAAGCAGGAGAAAACTACAACATGGTTTGTGTTTTATGTTCTGTCCGTTTTATAATCGCCAATACGGACCTGAAAAACAAAGGAGACCGCTAGCTAGGTGATAACTTCTCACGGGGACGCACAGTTAGTAACGTTTTTTAAAGTAAAGCAACCGGAAGGCAGTACGTTCTTTATTCTGAAAATCTCGGTAGATTCTCTCAATTTCCGCGCCCGATTTCCTGTCTTTCCTTCCCCAAAAATGTCGAACTTGACCCGTTTCAGAGGCGTCGCGCGTAGGAAATAGAACCGGCGCGTAAAGGCCGCAACATGCTGCTCCTGAGACGCGGCCGACTCGCGCTGCTGACGCCTCCGGTGGAAAAGGTTCTGTTGACCACAGCGGTTCCTATCAGCAGCTATGACGTGCTGCTGCAGTAACGTGCTGCTGACGGCTCCCGTGGAAAGCCGGGGTGAGAGTGGAGTGGAGGTTGTCTACCAGGGTGTCTGTTAGAAAGTTCTGTATCTGTAGAGAAGAGGTCATCCTGGTTTCTGTGTTGTATTTAATAAAAACAAATACTAAAATGGATTCCACTCTTCCCACCAGGTCTTCAGGGAATGTCGTCCCTACAGGGGGAGTACCCCGGAGCTCTGTTGTCCCAACCCGGCTACGCTTCCCACCCAGGACCATCCCTGCACTCGTATACTGGCCCACACCCTCACCCTGCCATGCTGCTCCACCCACCACCACACCCAGCAGAGCCCCTTCTTGCCCAAGGACTGGACATACACGCACACTAACTACGGGGGCAGACAGGGTGTGTGTGTGTGTGTGTGGGTGTGTGTGTGTGTGTGGGTGTGTGAATGCGGGCTTGCTTGTGAATGTGTGTGTGATTGTGTATTGACTCAAACAGTCCAGTATTTAAAGATAAAAGGCAAATTTGCTCCAGAAGTTTACATTCCCCATTTAAGGACACTGACCTCAATGTAGCTGATTCACCTGTTCACACACACACACGCACGCACACACACACACATGCACACACACGCACACACACACATGCACACACACACACACATGCACACACACACACGCACGCACACACACACATGCACACACACACACACACACACACATGCACACACACACACGCACGCACACACACACACACACACACACACACACACACACACACACACACACACAACATTTTGCCTTCACACACTTCGGTCTGGACCCACAGGTTTAAGCCATACCTCTCTGAGTAGAAAGTGCTTCCTCCTCTTTAAATGTCTCCACTGTGTTCTGTGGGCGAGACATATGCTTTAAACTACACTTCCCATCATGCCTCCTACCTGATCGGATTTCTAACAGATGAATCCACAGACTTTTTGCAACAGCACAAGGATCTTATCGGATGGGACTCCATCCTGTGATCACGCCTTTGTCACCACACCCCGTCTTCCTGCAGAAACACACACACACACACACACACACACACACACACACACACACACACACACACACACCAGAGCCCTGCACTGAAGCCCTAGGCCTGCAGGTCGGCTCGGCCCGACGGCCGAGGGCCGAGCTTTGGGCCAACGACTGTGTAATTAGCTCGGACACGGGCCGGGCGCCTTTATTTTTAATCAAATTCATAAAGAAAAAAAAAACTGAAACACTTGAACGCAGCAGCACCTGCCTGCTTCCCACGCACCGTTAGCTCAGTTAAGGTGTGTGTGGTTTATAAATGCGCCGATATAAACAAATTCTGAAACTGCTGATTGAAACATGTGCCCCTATTCTAATATGCCATTTTATGTCCACTTTGATGTCAGAAACCATTCGTTTATCCTCATGAAAACGGCAGCATTCTGTTTTTCTGGGAATAAATTCGCTCTGCAGTTAAAAAAATACAGCATTCATTGCAGTTTTTTGTAACCGGAGAGCGCATTTTCAGAGCGGCAGATTAAATTTACAAACGATTTATTAATTGGGAAGGTTTATTTAATCTGCCGCTCTGAAAATGTGCTCTGCAGTTAGAAAATTAGAACGCTGCTTTGTTTTCTAACTGCACAAGAGCGCATTTTCAGAGCAGATTAAATTCACAAACGCATCCAATTCATATAGTGTTCGTAAATTTCATCTGCCGCTCGAAAAATACGCTCTGTTAGAAAAAAAAGCTGCATTGATGCTGTTTTTCTTTCTTTTCTTTTCTTTTTTTTTTTTTACTGCAGAACGCTTCCCACAGATAATTAGAACGCGGAGCATCCTATCACGCTAAAACATTATGAAAGGTTAAAAAAAAAGTCAGGCTCGTGTCGGGCCAGAGAATCCTGAAAACCTTCTCGGACCGGGTCGGGCTGGGGCTCAGATTTTAGGCCCATGCAGGGCTCTAACACACACACACACACACACACACACACACACACACACACACACACACACACACACACACACACACACACACACACACACACACACACACACACACACACACACACACACACACACACACACACACACACACACACACACACACACCTTTTTGAGCATTTTGTTGACAGTCAGCCAGTGTGAGCGGGGAGCTGCAGCCAAAGGACTCTTCTAACTTTTGTCTCCCCCTCTGCTGAAGAAGAATGATGATGATGATGATGATGATGATGATGATGATGAAAAAACATTTAAAGCATTAAAAAGTTTTTTGTAAGATGAGCCACTTGTCTTTTGTTTGTGGTAAATACTTGAGTTTTATAATTTTATTCCTCATCACATAAATTAAAACGATTTCCCAGATTTTTGTTTTATTTTGAAGTCTATTTTTTAAGATTAGATTTTCAGTGAAGTGTTCTTATACCCGTCCATCCATCCATCCATCCATCCACCCACCCACCCACCCACCCACCCATCCATCCATCCATCCATCCATCCATCCATCCATCCATCCATCCACCTACCCACCCATCCATCCACCCATCCATCCACCTACCCACCCACCCACCCACCCACCCATCCATCCATCCACCTACCCACCCATCCATCCACCCATCCATCCACCTACCCACCCACCCACCCACCCACCCATCCATCCATCCACCTACCCACCCACCCACCCACCCACCCATCCATCCATCCATCCACCTACCCACCCATCCATCCATCCACCTACCCACCCATCCATCCATCCACCTACCCACCCATCCATCCACCCATCCATCCACCTACCCACCCACCCACCCATCCATCCATCCATCCATCCATCCATCCACCCATCCATCCACCCATCCATCCACCTACCCACCCACCCACCCACCCATCCATCCATCCATCCACCCATCCATCCATCCATCCACCTACCCACCCACCCACCCACCCATCCATCCATCCATCCACCCATCCACCCATCCATCCATCCATCCATCCATCCATCCATCCACCCACCCATCCACCCATCCATCCACCTACCCACCCACCCACCCATCCATCCATCCATCCATCCATCCATCCACCCACCCACCCATCCATCCATCCATCCATCCACCCTCCATCTACCCACCCACCCACCCATCCATCCATCCATCCATCCATCCATCCATTTTCAGCCCCATATCTGAATTTGGGTGTGAGGCAGCAGCCTAAGAAGGGAGGCCCAGACTTCCCTCTCCGGCCACTTGGGCTAGCTCTTCCAGGGGAATCCCAAGGTGTTCCTTGGCCACTCGAGAGACATAGTCCCTCTAGCTTGTCCTGGGTCTTCCTTTAGGTCTCCTTCAAGTTGGACGTGTCCGGAAAATCTCACCATGGAGGCATCCTGACCAGATGCCTGAGCTACCCCAACTGGCTCCTCTTGATATGAAGGAGCAGCAGGTGTACTCCGAGCCCCTCCCAGATGACCGAGCTTCTCACCCAGCCCAGCCACCCTGCGGAGAAAGCTCATTTTGGCCGCTTGAATTAGCAAGCTCGTCCTTTCAGTCACTACCCATCTCTCGTGACTATAGATGAGGGTTGGAATGTAGATCGAATGCTAAATCCAGAGCTTTGCTTTCTGGCTCAGCTCTCTTTTCACCACAACCAGCTCAGTGGCCTAGTGGTAGAGTGTCCACCCTGAGACTGGGAGATCAGGGTTCGATTCCTGGTCGGCTCAGACCAAAGACTTTGATTAAATGGAACCCAATGCCTCCCTGCTTGACACTCAGCATTAAGGGGGTTGGATTGGGGGGTTAAACCATCAAATGGTTCCCGGGCGTGGCCGTGTCTGCAGCTCACCGCTCCCCCAGGGGATGGGTCAAATGTGGAAAACAAATTTCGCACACACATCAGTGTGTGAGACAACTAATGGGACTTTAACTGTCAAGTCCTGCACTGTTTTGTGCTTCCCCACTTGAGAGGAAAAAACATCCACCACAGAGTTTAGAAACTGGATTTCACTCAGAGACCGAAACAATGCTTCACTTTTTGCTTTTATGTTTTATTTCAGCATGTCAGCATGTCAGCTCAGGTCAGCTCAGGTGAAAAACCTTCAATCAAGCAGACATATAACCTTAAATTAGATTTACAGGGTTTACATAATTACCTTTAGCATTACTTTTTAAACAGTAGTTTTAAACATCAAATAGTTCCCTTAGAAAAATATAAGCTATTTATCATTATCTTTTGTAATTCATCTTCCATTGAAACTAATCACAGAACCCAAAAATGAACAAACAACTGCAACAAACAACTTGCTGAAACATTTTCAGATAAGAAATTCTTTTACTAACTGGCAAATAACCACAAACAAAGATTATACCAGCCAAATCAACAGAGACTCAATTGTTTGGGCCACGCCTAGGTAAGCAAACAAACAAACAATCAGGTCAGGTTTCCCACCCAACCGCCTAACCAGCAGCAAAGTCCGTACACAACCAGAAATATATCATATATTTATCTTACCGGCTGCCTCTCTGATTTTGGTGGATGTATTTAGTTCTGAAGTCACTGAACGGCTGACTCAGAACACCATGCTCTCTGGTGAAATTACAGCTCAGAGGTGTACCACCTTTATTGTCCCCGTGGAACCCCTTCTGCTGAACATGGTTCCTAGTCCAAAAAAGTCCAAGCCTGACTTGACATTAACTTTAACACATCAGTACAATGCCCGCATCCCTGCAGACGCAGCACCAATCTGACTGGATCCAATCCATCTTACCCTCACGAACAAGACCCCACAATACTTAAACTCCTCCACTTGGGACAGGACCTCGTCCCTGACCTGGACCTCTACCCTTTTCCAATTTACACTCGGCTGCAAACCGCTCCACTGTAAGCTGGTGATCATTGTCTGATGAAGCCAACAGGACCATATCATCAACAAATAAGTAGAGACATGATCTGCAGGACGTGGTTTTTGTCCTGGTTGTGGAACGCTAGACCAGCCCTTAGTGGTATCCTGGAGGGTGCGTGGGAGTTTGCCCAACCAATCTACTTGCGTCTAGTGAATTTGGAGAAGGGGATTCACTGCATCGCCTGGGGGGCCCTCTGGGAGATACTTCTGCTGTATGGGATACCAGGCCCTCTAACACGAGCTGTTAGCTCTCTGTATGACTGGTGTTTCGACCATCTGTGCTACTGTCACGCCCTGTCCTGTCTTCTCCTAGGTTGTAGTCTGTGTCTCCGTTAATTGCTCCCACCTGCCTCTTGTTTCCCAATCACCATAGCTCCCGTTCCTCATGTATTTAAGCCCCTACTGTTCTGTGTTCCTTGTGGTGTCATTGTTCCATTGTCCAGCGTGCTTAATAAATCCTGGTTAATCGTTCCTACCTGCCTACCTGTTTCCTCCCCGGTCTGGATCCACGCCTTTCCTCCGCTCCACTCCGCGCACGTCGTGACAGCTACTCGTCGTCAGTGTATGATAGTTTGGGGAAATGCACTACGTCACAGGCTGCTTACCTGAAGAGACCCGCTACTTCTGGAAGTTGTTATATTGCTTCTTGTTGCATGTTTACCTGACAGTTAGCTTGTAAATGGCTTGTACAATATCGTTATTGTACTGTAAACAAGAAATTCTCCCATCGTTTGCCGTCATTCACAGAATCATGACAAACGTGGTATATTTTTTTAAATAATGATACTACAGTTCTGTGTTTTGGAGTAATATCACTTTTTTAAAATACACGTGCTTAATAAGCGTGTTTCTATACTGTAAACAAGGGCGAAACCGTCGTAACCCCTCGGTAGGAATATTTGACGAGGAAGCACAGATGGTCGGAACACCGGTGTCAGAGCTTGGTCCGCATTGCCGGCAGTAAGTCGGGCTCATTCTTGGTGAGAGTTGGACTCCGCCAAGGCTGCCCTTTGTCACCGATTCGGTTAATAACTTTCATGGACAGGATTTCTAGGTGCAGCCAAGGTGTGGAGGGCATCCGTTTTGGTGAATGAATAAAGGATGGGCTGGTATCTAAACAGCTTGTCACGGAGTTGCTGTACCAGAAAGCGGCTAGGTCTGCTTGAAATTAATACTTCGCTAACATCATTATGCAGCACAAAGGGGATCAGCCCACTGGTGTGTTTCAATTCAAGTTTATTTATATAGCGTCAACTCACAACAAGAGTCGTCTCAAGGACCTTCACATAGTAAATATTCCAACACAGGTCAGTTTATTAAGCCAATCAGTAAATTGTTTCCTATATAAGGAACCCAGCAGGTTGCATCAAGTCACTGACTAGTGTCAGAGTCTTTACAGCAATCCTCATACTAAGCAAGCATGCAGCGACAGTGGAGAGGAAAACTCCCTTTTAACAGGAAGAAACCTCCAGAGGATCCTGGCTCAGTATAAGCAGCTTTTGAACAGAACCACACTGTAATATAACACAAAAATGAAATTTTAGTGACAATATGTTAACAGTCAGTCTGAGGCCCTGTCCACAGGTAGCCGGGGATCTGCCAAAACGTAGATATTTTTCTACGTTTTGGCCTGTCATCCACACGAAAACGGAGTTTTTTCACACGAAAACGTATCTTTTTAAAAACTCCGGCCAAAGTGAAGATCTGCGTTTTCTCCGTTTTGGGTGTCTGCGTGTGGACGGACAAAACCGGAGTTTTAAGGTCCGCAACGTCACTTTCCACGACAAAAAAAATGCTGACATCACGTGTGCGACCTGTGTTTACACTAGCCGGCATCATGGAAGCCCTCAGAGCTGCGCTCTGTCACTACCCGATCCATCAATTGTCCAAGCGCTTTCTGCTTGTTTGTTTTTGCAAGCGGAATTACTGCTCCTTGCGGAAGACCACAGACGAAGGACGAGGTTAAGAACGGGGGAAGTACTGCCGCCTACAGGTCTGGCATGTCCTTAACAACGTATTTATCCGGGTACGTGTGGACAGAGTTTGTTTTTAAAATGCGGTGGTGTGGATGCAAGTTTTTGGAGGGGCGGATATTCGTTTTCAAAAAACCCCGGCTACGTGTGGACTAGGCCTAAGCTCAGTGTTGCAAAGTCTG